>NC_137611.1:35918925-35926425 GCF_963280865.1 Gymnoscopelus braueri
CATGACAGACCTGCCATTCGGTGCTGTGAAAGGGGCCTGATGTGACAGGGCCTGGCATCTATACCATTCGATTTATAATCGTAACAGGCTTTTTTTTCTCTTCCTGGGCAGTAGGCAAATAATCACATCCTTTCAAATCCAACACTTGCCTGCCAAGGACGTATATATACGTCCTTTAAAACATTTTTTTTAATTACGCTGGAGGGCGCTCTTCCCTAACATATGGATGATCCCTTGACTCTGAGAGAATCATAGAAGCAGAGATGACGTCATCCTAAAAACATATAGGATGACAATGTTTATTGGATGTAGGGCACTAGTCATATATACAGTATATGACTTTTATTTTCAATACATTTGAGATATAAATAAATTCTCAGACAATTATGTGGTATACTAATGGGAGACGTACCATAGTACCAACAACTCAAATACGTGACAATATATTCATACGTCCATTTCATAATTCATGCATACACACAAAAAGGCGTTACATGACTCACATGCTAGTAAATAGTGAATAGCCAGTCAGGTCAGGGCAGAGTGACTGACAGCTCTGTGGGTGTCAGTAATAATCAAGTCAAGTCATAGCACATTTAAAAACAACAGGAGTTGACCCAAAGTGCTAGTAGTTTAATAGTACAGTGCAACACTGTCCAGGGCTCTCCCATGGCAATAGTCACACCAGGGGCCACGTCAGGGTGCCTCAGGGTCCAATAGTACAGTGCAAGTGCATCGTTGCTCCAATCATCACCAAACATGGCACAAATGCTGTTCAGGGATCTGCCATGACAATAGTCACACCAAAAAGAAATAAATAAAATATAGCTGCAAGCAGCGATAAACGGGTCCGAGGCATGATAGGCAAAAAGCGATAACAATAGCACAATAAGACGTAGAAACAGAATAGATTGAACTTGAGACAAAGCAGCCCATGCAACTAACAATGAAATGATCATTCTGAACAGCTGAGCAAAGTGCTGAGGGATTGTGGCTATCAATCCAGGGTTAAGAACATTACTCATGGACACCTCAACCCATGGCCATAAACAGGAATCGAATCCTCAACCTTTGGACTCACAGGCTGTCACACTAGTGATTGAGCTAAGGCTTCATCCAGCCTGACGGTGTCTGTTGAAGATCATAGACTCTCAGAACAAAATTTTGGTCTCACCACTACAGACAGACGTTTCTCAAATTATAAGAGGATGGTCATGTTTTGTGCAATCCACCCCTCAACCACTGTAAGATAGAGTTCTACTTTGGTTCACAGAATATTGAACATCACCATGGCACATCTACAAGAATGTGGGACAATTGTTCCGTTGCACACATGAGCATTTTATGATTGGGCAAGGAGGTGGTGAGGCTTCACGGTCATGGTTTTACACTATGAAAGATAGAAACACATGATTATTATACAATTCAACATTTAACACTACAATAAACCAAGTGATATTCAATATTTCTCTAAGATTAATGATTATTGTATATCCCTGAATTCTATAATAAGTACTTATGTGCTATGTTCATCACACACACACACACACACACACACACACACACACACACACACACACACACACACACACACACACACACACACACACACACACACACACACACACACACACACACACACACACACACACACACACAAACACACGTTGTGTGTGAAGACAGGTGTGATTGGTGATGAGTGAGAGCAGGTGAGAGGGGTGGATACAATCCATGGGAATAGGGGGAAGGTTGCTGACTAGATGACTCTTTTCTACACCCACCCTCACTAACCTAAACCTCAGTAAAACAGCGCCTAAACCTAACCTCAAGAAACACTATTTGTAAAACTAAGAATTCCAAATGATGATTACCTCAACACATTGTCGGGGACAGGGATCGAACCAACCTATCACAGGCTGCCTCTCTTCTCATTGAGCTAAAGCTGGGGAATATTGCATTGTAAGGGGGGGGGGGAAGGAGGGGGTAGGAGGGGGGAGACGGGGGGGAGAAGAAAAAGAAAGAAAGGGAATGGATGCAATTCTAACTCAGCTTGATGTAAAATCCTGCTGCAAGCAATTATGTATCCGAATACTTTCAAAAAGCACTGAAATGTTAAAACTAGCGTTTCTAAGAAGGGGAAGTATGGATCTCAAGGTCGCCAGTTCGATCCCCGCTTTGACCAAAAGTAACCTGACACTAACAAGTGCTCATGCTGTGTTTTAGATCATTTTACACAATGACAAATGTGATGTGAAATGTAAATAAGTGTAGAGCAGGGGTTTTCAACCGATGGTCCACTGGTGGATGGATGGACCACTGGTGTTTTTTATAGCGCCCCCCTTTGACCAATTGGAGTAAGATTGGTTTCAGTGATATTTGGAATGACCCTCTACATTACTGCAAAGTTTCAAACAAATGTGAGTCTGCATGTACAGTATGTGTTAGGGGCAGACGAATAATTTTCATGAAACTGCAATATTAATTGGCTCATAAAAGCTTAATGTTTTCACTTAGAAAAAATCCCCGCCATTTTCTTGTCAGCATAGGTACAAAGTACATGTGTAGACAGTTTCGTGCAGATTGCTCAAAAATCCCAGGAGGAGTTTAATTGCTTTTCATATAATTCAAAATGGTGGGAGATCTAAAGGTCAGAGGTCAAAAGTCATAGTGTGAAAGTTAAATGTTAGGCATGAGGAGACGCATGTGTGTATCGAAGTTTCATGGCTGTAGGTCAAACAGGGCATGAGTTGTACCTGTTCAAAGTTGGCATTTTCAATTGAGTGCTACAGCGCCACCCTTTGGCCAATGGTTGTGAGTTTCGTGCCTTGGCCGTTTGGCATAGCCCTCTACCATATTGCCCATTTTCGTAAAAAGTGACCACACGGTTAGGCCCGGACAGTAAAACGGCGGAAGAATAGTGAAAGCCAAGAGATGCAAAGAGCCTTCGAGCCTATACTGTAGGCCTCGAACCCTCAATAAATTGCACACATGTGGGGCACTACAGCAGTGTTACAGCAGTTTTTAACGTTTCAAATGGCCATAACTCAGTGACCATTGCTCTGACCGGCGCAATATATAGGACTGGATTTGAAGGCCTCGTAGCGGCCTGAAAATATAGTCAAAAACAGCAAAAACATTTTATCAACCTAAATAAATAGATAGAATAGAATAGAATAAAGATTGAACTTTATTTCACAAACAGCTGATCTACAAGCTCACAATGATCCCTTTGTGAGCTTTACATTTTTTTTTTTAAAGGGTTAAAGATTTTGACACGTAATGTCAAAATAGTAATGCAAAACCGATGTATCGTCAGGCTCTAGACACCAATAACTGTTGGAATATATACAGTATGTGAACCTTATACATTACATTGAGATCCATATTGACAGTTACGGTGATGTCCAAATACAGCATCCTGCTGTTGTACAATGTAAACACAGTAAAGTTAATTTATGCACTTGTAACTCTGAGAGTGTACACATTTGTACACTCTCTCAGTGTTACATTTGTACACTATCAGAGTTAAATTAACACTGAGTATTTTACTGTGTAGGACAGTCAAAGTATGTAGTGTTTTTTGTTTTGTTTTGTTTTTAACTTGAAGGACTTGCTGCCAAGGATAAAGCATAAAGTATTTTTGGCTCGGGAATGAATATGAGGTCAACCCTATTGCCTGATGGGAAAATATCCACTAATGTTGTTCCTGTTCTTTTTCAGGATGAGAAAAAATGTCTTTTATGTAATCATTTTATCTTTAGTTACTCCACTGGACTGGATGACTTTGAAACTCAGAAAAACACGATAGGAACACACACACACACACACACACACACACACACACACACACACACACACACACACACACACACACACACACACACACACACACACACACACACACACACACACACACACACACACACACACACACACACATGCAGTATGCACAAGCACGCACGCATGCACGCACGCATGCACGCACAGTCGCACACATACAGTACACACGTTCACAGAAAATGCCAGTGCCATATACATTAACTGTATGCAGTACTGTATAATTGGTGTAATGGATAGGTTCTCTAAAACCTTACCATGGCCTTTTAAAGGCAAGGCACAGAAAATAATCGACCAAAAGTGCGGAATTAATTCTGCACGGTCTTGCAAGACTCATTGGTAAATGTACTCAAATGATTTTAATGAAACGACAACAAGTCATAAACCTCATAATGAGGTTCAGTTCTTGTAACCGATATAACCTGACATTGAGTTTTTTGCTCAGCGTGACAACTTTCTTGCTTTTTTCACTCAATTAACCAACTGAAATTGCTGGCTGTGAGTAGCACTTCATATGAAGTAATTACAGATTGGGAGATTGTTTCAGTTGTGGTTTCCATTTTAACTGCATTTCCACTCTTTTCAATAGTGGTGGTTCAGCATGAACTCCTGACACTTTAAATATAGCAAATGAGGAAGCAGGTCATGACATGTGCTCGGCTGTCAAACTGTCTGCCAGGCAGTTCCATACAGAGTAGTCGTCTGTAGGTAATGTAATTGCATTAATTCTATGGCATAACATTACTCTAATAACATTAACCCTGGCATCCCTATTTTGAGCATGTCATTATAGGTGAACATTTTCATAAAAAAAAAAATGCAGATCAAAATAGCAGATCTACAAGCTCACATTGTGACACATTGTGTGTTTGTAGTATCAGGTCAGTATTATGGTCAGTATCGTGGTCAGTATCATGGTCAGTATCATGGCAGAATTATAGTCAGTATCATGTTCAGTATCATGTCAGTATTATGACAGTACAGTAAGTATCATGTTCAGTATCATGTCAGTATCATGACAGTACAGTAAGTATCATGGTCAGTATCATGTCAGTATGTGCTAGGGTTCATGTTAACCTACAGTAGCATGTTAAGCAGTCCCCAAATACACACTGCTGTTGTAGCATACTGGCCCAGTGGTCAGTGAGGAGCCCCCACCAGGAGGGCATACCGCCTACTCCTCCCATTAAACATTCCCCACTGCAGGTGGCGCCCCAGCCCGTAAGTGTACGTGCACAGTGACAAAGATCACCCTCCCCACCTGGCTTCCCTTCCCTGAACACAGCCAACTTGTGTTTGTATCTACACTTTATCCAAACGCACTGCAGTGATTCAAACCCCTCTACTCCACGGTGGTGGGCAGGTACTTACCCCTGCACCACCTGAGTGCAGATTCACATATTTTAATGCAAAATGTATTTCTCGCCAATCATGTTTCCCTATATTTTTGTTCTGCCAAATCTTTTTTTTGGTTACTTGTTTCTATACAGTAGGCTACCTGTGACATGTTGTTTTGTACTGTGTGGGTTGCTGTTGTGGCAAAGTAATTTCCCTCTGGGATCAGACAGAGTCCACTGAGTGAAGGCTCAAGTCATTCGTTTGCAGGGACTGAATGAGAATGCCTCCAGTATCAAATTATTTCACTAAACTAAATTCTTGTTCGTTGGTAGGGATACACAGTCACTGAGTGAGAGACCACTTGCTTCGAGATCATTAATTGTTACCCTCACTGAACGAGATCATCAGTCATTTCGTTCACTGGAGGAGAACATCAGTTTCGTTGACTGAATGAGATCATCGGTCATTCATTCGCAGAAATACACGTCGCTGAGTGAGAGACCACCACCTTCGTTCAGTGAACAAGATCATCAGTCGTTCCATTAACTGACTCAGTCATGAATCATTTAATTTGCAGGGATACACATAGTCAGTCACTGAGGAGTGATGCCCGGTACAAACAGAGCCCGCCCCCATATTATCATGAATGCAACATCCAATCACATGTTGAGGAGGGGCCTCAATAGAGTGCAACTCTAAAATGGTGTTCACTTCTGACCATAGGGGGGCACTGCGAATGCTAAAGGTTGAGCGTTGTCATAGAAACGCTATTTCCTCCCGCAGCTTCCTTGGGTCTTGAGGGCTGCAACCCACGACTTAGACAGCCCTGGGTAGGCCACCCGAGATATGTGCTCTGTGGAACGCCCCTTTCTTTTTTTTGTTGCGGTTAATATACTGTACTGTATGAGTGTCTTGTTCCTGTTCTGTATTTGTAACATAGTGGAAAGTTAAGAGGAACTTCGAAAATCCCCTGTTCTCAGTTCTATTCCTGACAATGTAACGTTCTTTTTAATGCAAAATGTCTAATTCTGAGAATATTCATAGTATCACTTACTGTAAATGCAATGCAATCATTTGAAATGGCCTTAATGAGACGTACCATACGGTCCTACTGTAAAAAAAAAAAAAAGAAAGAAAGAAATCAGTTTGGCTTGCCTTAAGAGAGGCAGGCAGAGGTAAGCCCTTATATAGACTAATATAACTCTCTCTCTCTCTAGACTCTCTCTCTCTCTCTCTCTCTCTCTCTCTCTCTCTCTCTCTCTCTCTCTCTCTCTCTCTCTCTCTCTCTCTCTCTCTCTCTCTCTCTCTCTCTCTCTCTCTCTCTCTCTCTCCTCTCTCTGTCTCTCTCTCTCTAGACTCTCTCTCTCTCTCCCTCTTCCCATCCCTCGGCGTGTTTCTCCCTTTTCTCTATCACTCTGTCTCTGTTATTATAACACTAGGCCCAAACATTTTACAGGAGTGAGTCACAGACTAGGTTTGCCTCTGGGGTGCTGGTTACATTAGCAGCCTATTTCTGGACACTCGTCAGATTCCAATATAGCAGCCCCTTATTCACTTCTCATTAGCACTCAAACTCGAACTGTGCAGTGTGTGTGTGTGTGTGTGTGTGTGTGTGTGTGTGTGTGTGTGTGTGTGTGTGTGTGTGTGTGTGTGTGTGTGTGTGTGTGTGTGTGTGTGTGTGTGTGTGTGTGTGTGTGTTTGCGTGCGCACACGCGTGTGCACGTGTGTGTTTGCCTCTGTCCGTGTGTGCATGTGTGTACACACTCGCTCATAAACTTGCCAGAAGTGGCTGGTTGCAGTGATTTGCTGGAGTTCGTCTAAAGCCATTTATGCAACCCAGCATTTCCATGAAGCTTCACTAATGCCGCTGGTAATATCTAAATCATATTTTGTATTACCGTGACTATATCCTTAATTATCCTCCAGTGTGAGCTTGTAACAGAGTGCTCGCCTTCCCCTGTTCATGAGACCTGCTGAGCAAAAGGGCAGACTTGAGAAAAGATGTACTGTGCTGTAATTATTTTCCATAAATCGGATCCTGAGTAGAGAGTGAACATTCCCCAAAGGGAGTACTTTGCATATAGGTCATCATTCTGCAGTGTTAGCAGAGAAGGTCCTCAGTCAAGTCCCCATTTCAAATATCAAGGTTCAGGGTGCAAGGTATAGTTATTGTTACGTCTTGTGTACTTGTACACAGAGTAATGTAAGTACATCAACTTCAGGGACAAGGACCTCAGGACTGGCATATTCAGCGCTTCACAGCATGAAGAAAGAGTGGACGTCTGCCCACAGCATAAGACTCAAAAGGTCACTAATACTCTACGG
>NC_137611.1:35931425-35941425 GCF_963280865.1 Gymnoscopelus braueri
TAAACAATGTCTGATTGAAAAACTAAAGATATACTGTATGACAATTGTTGAAATATTGAAATATACAATTGGCGAAATAGTTGAAGCCAAACCTGACCCAATAGCTAATTTCAACCTGGCGTCCCTATTTTGGTCATGTCATTAAAGGCGAAAATATTCTAAAAATTCCCCTACAAAAATAGCGGAATTAGCCAATTTATGTTTGTTGTGGATTTGCAGATCGGCTATTTTAGCTATTTTTGAAATAGGGCTATATACAATGAGAGGGAATGGGTGTGTGTGTGTGTGTGTGTGTGTGTGTGTGTGTGTGTGTGTGTGTGTGTGTGTGTGTGTGTGTGTGTGTGTGTGTGTGTGTGTGTGTGTGTGTGTGTGTGTGTGTGTGTGTGTGGGGTGTTAGTTCTAGTTATGCGCTGCTTGGGGCGACTCATTAAAGATTCCTGCCTCGCCTTCTGTCATCACTCTGTCTTTAGGTCGCACATGTTCCTTTAAATAGCCCTCGGAGCTAACTGAGCGCAATCATAACTTTTCTCTGCCCCCATCCTGGCTTTGTGTGGCCCTGCAATGGCCTTTTCCTGTTTATGAATTGGCCTGAGCAAACACAATGTCAGGAGAAAGTACCCATTCATAGCCTTTGTTTTGGAATGACAGTATTCTTTTACAGAACAGCATGGAGCCCGCTATAATTTGGTTTCAACAGGATGATAGAGAGATGGAGACACATACAGTATGTATGGTTATGAGATGACAGGATTCAAAGAGGCATCAATGTTAATTGCTATGCCATTTCAGGGAAATGTTATAATGACGTTCTGAGGAACATTTCATTTGAACCAGTATGGCTTGAGTGACAGTATGACAGTATGGGAAAAGCATACAAAACCTGGGGGGTACACATAAAACTTCCTTTTCAACTTGACGCCATCATTTCTCTTTTAGCGTGTTCTTATTCTAACTTCAGCGTGCTGGATTTTAGTTGTGTACTTCTCCTTTATGTACCTCTCATTTGTCACAAAACTGCTTTGAACACACATAAACAAACTTAACACTAGCGTGCAGGCACCTTCGGTTAGTGTGCCACAGCCACAAATAAATAGAGCCTTGCCGAAAGAGGACTTGACAAGCAGTGCTGATGATGATGATCGAAAGCAGTACGATCGCGAGCCAGAAATACTTCAACAACACTGCCAAAAGAGTGGCCAGAGCTGGGGTTTTTTTCTGTTATGTTCAGATTAAGCTCAGTGCAAGAGGTCACTCATACAAGTATGTGCAGTGAAATGTTGGTGTGACATGCTCCAGACTGTGTTAACAATATATTAAAATGCAAGATATGATTATATATTTTATTATATCAGATTTGAGATTTATATATGCACATTGTTATGACCAAATTATATAGATCAGAATAAAGCCTTATACTGTACAACCGCGGCCCGTGATTGCTATGGGTAAAGATCTAATATAGTAAATAGTTAATGGTGCATTTATATAGCGCCTTTATCCAAAGCGCTTTACAATGTGCATTACCTTCACCCACTCACGCACACATTGACACACCGACGGCGGAGGAAACAACCATACAAGTTATCAACCCGCGTATTAGGAAGCAATTAGGGTCTTGCTCAAGGACACTTTGTCAATAACCCAGGGGAGCCGAGCCGGGGATCAAACTGTGAACCTTCCATTTCCCAAGCGGCCGCTCTTCACTGTCTGAAGTGAGGAGCGGCCACTTATTGCAGGTTATCACATTACAAGAGATGAAGTATGTTTATGTGTTTATGTGTTGGAATCCTAAGATATATATATTTTTCACGTAGATTATGGCCCCAAAGGTTTAGGAATCCATGGTAATACAATGTTTTGATAGGGCATAAGATCCCTAGAGGGCAAAATGTTGTGCGGGATATAGCAATTACATGGAACTGACATCGATGATTAACCCCTTAAACCCTATTGACCAGGGTCCCCCAGGGGTCTATCCGTGGCCCTCTCCTTTTTCCCTCTACACCAAAGTCTAGTCTACAAGCTCACAACACATCACACGTGATATTGTAGATCTGCAATTTTCGCCGTGGTTAATAATCAATCTTTGTGAGATTCATGCTCATTGTGTGGGTTTGTGCATGAGGCACTGTTGGCAAATACACATGGCATGAAGTACAGTCATTGTTGTTTCTGGACAGGCAGAGACTGTTGTTTCTGTTTCCACCACATCACTTCTTAACCTCTCCATGTGTAGGTCATACCTATTTATGACACGGTGAAGCTGCACTGTATGCTGCAACTCTTATTGTCACCAAGTGACTCCTACCTATTTGTCAGTGACACGGCAGCAGGCCTTGTTTACGGAGTTCTCATTCTAAGAGCAGGGCCCTTTGCTATGATTATGGTTCAGTGGTGAGCCGTGGTTATCTGCTATGGGTACATCTTGAACAAGTGTTATCAGCCTCACTAAAGAACGCACAATCCCATGAGAAATAAACAGCCTTTATTCCACACAGTTAAAACAGTAAAATCCAGCGTTAACACATCCTCAGTTAACACTCAGGATTGTGTGTACCAACCATGTACTGTATCTTCAGTATAATATGCATGCATAAAGAGCGTGGTGCTTAAGTTGCTATGTGAAGCTTAACAGTCGTGTTAAGCCAATGCTTGGCTAAAACTTGCAATTGCTCGTTGTTGTAGGCCTACGGGCTGCAATTCTCTCTCTCTCTCTCTCTCTCTCTCTCTCTCTCTCTCTCTCTCTCTCTCTCTCTCTCTCTCTCTCTCTCAAATAGCCTTGCCGAGCCATGTGGCCCAAACAAGTACACCCCCTGGACATGATGCTAGTATGTCGCAGGGATTTACCACCAATCCAACGTTTGATGCTGTGTTCCAAACAGCGAGGCATTGGGTACAATTTTTATAGTCTTTGGTATGATCCAGTCAGGGATTGAACCCCAACCACCCAAAACGAAGGTGGACACTCTAACCATAAGGCCTCCGAGCTGCTTGTCTCTCTAATACCTCTGCCTATTTGTCATTGGCTCTCAACTGTAATTTAAACATCGCTATAACTCGGAATAGAAATGAACACATCACCATCGCTGCTAATCAGTAGTGGCTGTTGAGAGTGAAATAAGAAGGGTTATTTTGACGTCTCAATACGACATGCCAGCCTAAGTTCTCACAGCTCAGTTTCCTGTTGAGTAAATGAGCAGGAAGGAAACTCGAAGGCTGACTGTAAACCAATTTCACACATGAGCCACACTGAGTCTATATGCTCTATTCATGCAGGTGCACGGTGCATAATATGCTTCGCCTAAGACGCAGTCAAATATGAGATGGAAATCTGACTAACATTTCTCACTGTGAATTCTGAATACAGAGGCTCTGTTCGGAAGCCATAATGCTAAAGGAGAGCTTTGGTGAGAGACTTTCCTGTGAAGTCCTTTGTGCTGGTGAATTTACACAAATCATCTACATTCACCTACTGTATGAGAGATGCAGCCTTTAACCACATGAACCCTAGCATCCCTATTTTGGGGCGAACATTCTGTGAAAATAGCTCTACAAGCTTGTGAGCTTGTAGATCAGTTATTTTTGGCAAATATATTTACAGTAGTGTAGACTCCTGGGGTTCTCCGGTTACTAAGTATATAGGGTTTAAGTTAACATTGAAAACATGACTTTCATTTTAAAAAAATCATAGCTACAATAGAGGTATAATCAATGTTTGAATAACACACTTCATAAGTAAAAGATTACGTAATGTAACTTTCATGCGTAAACAAGTAGAGTTATATATATAACAAATGCATTACAAAAATAAGTAACTTTCTGAACTTTTCCCCCCTCTAAACAGCCAACAAATTAATGCTCACTAATTACACTAATGACTAATGTAATAACCTTTGCTCTTTAGACGTATTCAATTCAATTTAGACTAGAGGATGCTGCAGCTTCGGCGTTGTTTGTGTTTCATCACAGCATTGACATTTAATCTGCCAAAATAGCATTTTAATACCAATAACATTACTGTGTGTGGCATTCTTCTCTATTCCATTTAGCCCTCTTCCTTTTAATAAGAATCCTTTTGTGTTTCATTTGAGGTAATTTTGGGAAAGTGACACAAAAGCAATTTAACATGTTTGGCACAGAAAGTA
The DNA here is from genome assembly GCF_963280865.1 of Gymnoscopelus braueri. Lineage (NCBI taxonomy): Eukaryota > Metazoa > Chordata > Actinopteri > Myctophiformes > Myctophidae > Gymnoscopelus > Gymnoscopelus braueri. Next base: position 35,935,571 of record NC_137611.1, read on the forward strand.
ATTTTCTGAAAAAACGTAATAATTTAAGAAATGTTACTTTACAACATTTTACTTCCCCACCACTGGATACTGTATTGTACATGTAGTGAGCAGAGGGCCTATCTTTAACCACTGGAACCCTGGCATCCCTCACAACGCGTTGCATTGCGTTGCGTTGTGAGCTTGTAGGTCAGCTGTTTTCGGCAAAGAGATTTGGTATAGAGGGGGGAAAGAGCGGACCAAGTACAGAGCCGACCCGGTCAACTAAGTTCACCAAGTATAGAGGGTTTAAGTGGTTAAAACCGTTTGTGATGACCTTTATTAGCCGGATAAATAACCTGTTTCAATCAGGTGGGAAGAAATGTGAAGGTCAAGTAATGTGTGGACAGTGGATAATGTGAGAATACCACATTTATCAAAATAAAAGTAAAAATCACACCCAGTGTGAAGTGGGCGGTGTCTTGCTAGCTAATCACAATACTGAATGGAGTCAACCAATCATGTACAAAAAATAAATACATTTATTGAAACACTCTTTATGAAAGTCATATTCCGATGTGGTCTTAATGTGACTTCCGATGTGATTCACTTAAAAAAAAAACATAAATGTGTTTTTTTTAAGTGCATAGTCCTATTTATAGGGCTATGCACATGTGTCATGTTTCCCTAGCCAATCACAGTCCTGAATAGACTGTGATTGGCCAATCACGGTGCAGGGTTAGGGGGGTACACTGGTGGCCAATCACAGCGCAGGATTTGGTGTGCAAATATCCAAACCTCACATATAGGGGCGGTTTCACCGCCCAAAAAGTGAAAAAGTAAAAAGAATCACCCCTAGCTCCATCCTTCAAGGTGTTCCTGGGCACCTGGGCACCATATACTGTGTATTCAGATGGATATTCAAACCAGTTTTTATCTCATCTCATCTCTCTCTATTTCTATATCTGAGCTCTCTCTTTCTGTCATTCACTTCTCAGTGAGACTCTTGGATGAGGAATCTTAAAGATCTGTACTGACTTCCACTCCAACATTAAAGCTGAAGGAGGAGTGGGGAAATAGAGGAGTGAGACAGGGGTGTTGAGAGGGAAGGGAAGGCGAACCGTGGGAGGAGGAGGTGAAAGCCTCCTCCTCCCACGGTGGTGGTGGTGGTGGTGGAGGTGGTGGAGGGCAGGGAGGTTATCTGTAATAGACCCCTGCAATAGAGTTCATTCTACTAACCTCTCCTCTTCATTTTCTTGTCCACAGGAATCTCCCTGCTCCATCACCTCTCAACACGCTGAACGATGGATGAAGCAGAAATAAAGAAGAGGGGAGGTGGTAGAAGCTAGAGGAGACTGTGGAGGGGACCTAGAACAAAGAGTGAGGAGGTCAAATACAAGTTGCCAAAAAGAGACAAACTGTGAAGAGTAGGCACCTGAGGTCTTCCACCACTTTCATCACAATTTCAGGATTTCCAGGATTATATCATTGAGCGAGGGAGTTCAAAATGCATCTTCTCATAAACAATGAAGTGTTTGGTCTCTCCGGCTTGTATAAACAAAGCTTTCGTCTCTCCATAACCCACAGGCAGGGTACTTGAGGTAAGAGGAGGTTGGATGAAGGCCAGCGCTGTGGTTTCCGGGCAAGCATCTGATCTAACACAAACATGTCAGCAGAAACGTGTACCGTACGCGCCAGTAGCAACTCACCTTCATCAGATAACACAGTGTTGGCAGTGTATTATTATGACTGTGCTCGGTCCCTGTTGAGCTACAGCTCATGTAGGAAACGCACCAAAGGAGAGTACTGATGTCTGACCTGAATACTTTTTTCTGTTTTGGATGATTGTTGATAATAAACAGCTGTTCTGATTGGTTTATAATATAGCCGATCATTCTGACTGGATGGGAAATATTTTGATGACTCTTGTTGACCAATCAGTATTTTCTACTGTGGTAAACTTGCCCTTCAGACGACGTATAAGCTCTCTTCAGAAGTTGGATTTTAAAAAAGAATCTTCAGCCTGAACCAAGAAAGGGAGCTTTGCCAAGTTAATTAGCAGCCCGTCTTAATTAATTTGGCAGAGATTTGAGATATCAGAAGCAGCTTAATATCTTCAGTCGTCGTTTTTACTGCGTCTATAAACTTCATGACCCAATAAAAGGAATTACAAAAACTTTTACAGTCCCCGCCAGCCTCAATAAAAAAAAAGGAGTTCTAACGAATCCTTTGCATAATAATCATGGATGAGAAGAAAGACAGCATCTTGGAGCTTTTCAGCCAGCTGTGGAGCTTTGTCACGGACAAACACAACCAGGGGGTGTACAACTCTGTGTGCCTGGTGGTGCTCTTGGCCCTGCCCTTGCTGGTCCTCGTCACGTCCCTGGTGGTGTGCTGCCACTGCTGCTGCTGCCGCCACAACAACTGCTGCTGTGGTGACACCTCCTCCTCCGCGTCACAGTCAGAGACCCAGAAGAAGAAGAAGAAGAAGAACGGGGACACCGAGGACTTGTGGATCTCTGTCAAAACGGGACCGATGACCCCGGACAGGGTCGCCCTGGCCATGGTGTAGCAGGGCGGTGGTTCTCAAACCTTTTTGAATGTCAAGGCCCCCCAAATTGATATCTATTTGTCCGCAGAGCCACATATGAAAATACTTTGTGTCAGGGACCCCCATACAATATTTATGTTTACGTTTTTTCAAGAATGTTAAAACATAGCCGATCTACAAGCTCACAGCGTGTCGCAATGCGACACGTTGTGAGCTTGTGGATCTGCTTGTCAAATAGCCGATGTATACAGTAGGGTTAAAGTGATCAAACTAATTGTGCTGCTATATTAGCCTAACTAATTTAGCTGGGGACCCTCTGCAACCACCTCATGGACGAGATCCACATGGTATAGGGGGTCAGTTGTGTTCTGATGTAGGCCTACAGTATCTCCTATATCGATTGGTCTTGTGTGGTACTGTCGGAGGAAAATGGGATAAGCCTATGGCTGTTTTAGAACTCTGGGCAAGCTAAAGCAAACTTCTCAGGCCTGGTATTAGAAAAAATGCAGATATTGTACAGAGAGGACTTGTTTTGAATTTATATGATGTAATTTGTGGAGATTGTCTGATAATATTCGCAATGTTTTATGATGTTTTTAGTGCATGGTACATAAAAGAATCAAAATGGTCCAATATGCTTGATGTAATAGAGGGATTTGAATCTGTGTGTGTGCGTGAGTGCGCGCGCGCGTGTGTGTGTGTGTGTGTGTGTGTGTGTGTGTGTGTGTGCGTGTGTGTGTGTGTGTGTGTGTGTGTGTGTGTGTGTGTGTGTGTGTGTGTGTGTGTGTGTGTGTGTGTGTGTGTGTGTGTGTGTGTGTGTGTGTGTGTGTGTGTGTATGTATGTGTGAGTGTGTGTAAGTGTGAGAGAATAACAGTGTTACTGTAGTGTGTGCATCGTGTTTTTAGAGCTACTATGTGAAATTCATTGCCTCTATATTTTGGAGACAAACTCAGTTCAAGGACTGCCCAAAATGTGTGTAGAATGTTCAGCTCAGCTATAACACTGCCAAGCTTTTATATTGGGGTTTTATAGTTTCCTTGCAAGGAAAATTACTCTTCTTTCCTGACAGGTTCAAGCCATTCAATTCAGAACATATGAGCCCTTTGCACTTATAAAAAACCATGTAGCTCCTTTTATTAATTTGGCTGTTATTTCTTGTTCTGGTATTATCTGCCTAATAGAGCAAATCGTGGCTGAATTAAAGTATCTGTTGTACATGTTCCAATTATCACTAGATGTCAAAGGAGCACTTTTCCTATTATCTGTTCACTTCTGCATCTTTATCAGATGTTTAAGTCAGTACACCTTCAGAACTGTTCAACGTCTAAGCACATAAGCCCTATGAAGAATGGCAGAAAATAGCCAATCTACAAGCTCATGTCCCATCGTGACATGTTGTGAGCTTGTAAATCTGCTTTTTTCACTTAAAAAAAATGTTGGTTGCAAAAGTCTCAAATGCATGATTTTTCTTTTTCTTTTTGGAAGTGTTTAACAGAGATGGGAAATGACAGAACCCTTCAAAGCATGTCAATTTACACCGGCAGGTCTTGATGTACGTACTTCCTTCACGCAAGGCCAACTTAATCAAAAGCATTTTATCGCGTGGATCATCTTTATGCATCAGCTGGTGATTATGATGATAAAATGATTGCTGTGTGCCGGTGCTTTGCGGAAAACAGGCCCCAGTCTCACTCTATCACTGTTCAAACAGACAAATCCCTGTGCGGAATGTGTGTTGCATCCTGTTTAGAGAGAGCAATGAAAAGATCAGATCTTGCACCACACAATCTTATTTGAGCTGCCATTGGAAGCCTATAGGTGGCATTGGCCAATCGCCAATTTGTGTTACTGCTTCAAAAAATCGAATCTCAACCTACAGTATTAGGCGATTTAGTTTTCCCAATGGTCTGTATTTGTCAAACCTTGTAGTAAGATTTCTGATCTATTATCATCACTGACCTGATCCTGTGTTCCTCAACAAAATCTGAATCCAGTTAGTCAGTTCGGCATACAGCAGCTCATTAGGACCTGACACAAAAAGGTGACTGAAATATCACGCCTGCGCTTGACAGGAGAATCACACAGCCACAGGTCATATACTATAGATACTCAATGACTGATGGCTAAACATTCCTGCCCTGACTGTATTAATGTAGCTGATCATGGAATACAGTAGTGTTAAAACAACCACCTGAACGCTAGAGTCCATATTGTGGGCATGTCATAATAGGTGAGCAATTGGCGAAAACAGCAGTTGTAGCAGCTAAGCTCACAGTGCATAAGCAAGTCTATTAAAGACTTTCGGGCCCTATTTTCGCCAGTGCCTTACCCATTATACCTAAACTTCTTAATGTTTTACAATTTAAAAAAGAAAATTCAAATAGTTCAAACTAGCCAATCTACAAGCTCACGACGTATTGATGTAGTTCGCCTAGTTGAACTATTTGAAATGTTTCTAAAAATAGTAAAAAGTGGCAAAGAAGTTTAGGGATAATGGATAAGGCACCGGCGAAAATAGGGCCCTTCGTCTTCCATGTAGTGTTTCAGAGTATTTCTAAGTAAGTATTTCTGCCTGAAATATCTGCCTGCTAGGGAAGTTTTTTTGCATTCAGGAGGTCAGTAGAAAGAGCACGTTTCACTTTCATTTTATTTCTCTCCACATCTTGGGTGTATTTGCGATGTCTTTCAAGACAGTGTTCACACTCCCCTACCTTATATACTGTGCATTTCATTTGCTGGTGTAGCTTTGATAATCTCTCCGCAGAAAGTCAAGGGGTTAGAGAAAATATTCCTTTCCTTTGCTCAGCTTTCCTTGTCAGTATAGGCTGTGATCACAGTGAGGGGAGGTGGGAGGGAGGGGATTCATCATTTGTTTGAACAGTAAATCTGTCATTCTAGATAGTGTCTCTAGCTAGGATAGCAGCACTTTTTTGATCTCACCCAATTATGCATGAGGATGTATATTTAGACTGTTTTTCTGTTGTTACACAGTGGGGTAAAAAGTGCTGAGGTGATCATTTTTCAAATAATGTGTCCGGGCCTTGCTTTGTTGGTTGTACTGCATGCATAATTTATCTTGACAGAGAGAGATAGAGTGATAAAGGCGAGCACAAAGTGGAAGAATCCCGGGACGGAAATAAAGTATTTTTTCTAGCTTTGTTGAATCTTGTTTCCTCATTATTAAGATGAATTGAAGTTCACAGAGCGTTTTGTGCTTTGGCATGAAGTTGCTGTTTTTACATTTAAAGCTTGTCACATGCTCTATAAGTAGACTGCTCCATTCAACAACGGCAGCCGACAAAGATATGCTGAGTAACTACACTGCCTCGTGTGTGTGTGTGTGTG